>NC_057806.1:305499164-305505816 GCF_018294505.1 Triticum aestivum | reverse complement strand
GGTGTGTGTGTGGGGGGGGGGGGTGAGCTCGCCGGAGAAGGCTAATCCATTATCTATCTTAGGGGCGTGGGGGTGGTGCAAGTTCGCACGAAAAACCGATCATCGTCGAGGATAAAAGATGAACATGAACACGGTAGGGAGGTAGAACGTGTTTAATCTAGTTGACCATTGATGGGAACAAGAAACACCAAAGTTGTCTAACCGAATTGGAGGCCCAAAATATTCACCTGGATTTTAAAGCTTTTTTTGGAGCGCTGTACCCGTACTCCTGTGCAGTGGCAAACTCGGTAGAACAAGCTGTTCATCCCAGTCTCTTCGTATGGGAGTTGTTCTAACCAAAGACAACCTCGCACGGCGTAACTGGCCAGGGAGTAAGAGCATCTCCAACAACCGCGCCAAACTAGCGCTGCGCCGCAAAATTGCCCATTTTACGCGCGCAACCGGTATAGTGGCTCCAGCGGGCGCGCAAAAACCGCGTGCGCGACATATCTAGTTCAACGCGCGGGCCAAAACTGCATCGCGCCGCTTATTTGCTGCGCCCGCTCCCGCCCGTTGTACTCTCGCGCGCTCGCTCGCAACTCACCCCCTCTCCAGCCGCGGTGCCGCTGCCGCCCACGCCATCCGTGGACCGTTCCGGCGCTTCCCCGACCTATCCCCGTGCCGCCGCGGCTTCCTCCGCCCCCTCTAGTCACCGCCTCCCCTCGCGCGCGTCCGTCCTTCGATGAACAGCGCCCGGGCGCTCGCTGCCGCTCGGCGCTCGCAAGGTGTTCGACAAAACGCCTGCAAGGTATGTATTGCTCAAACTTCATGAATTTGGTTCATGTTGATTGTAGTTTTTATAGCATAGTATTGAACATTGTAGATGAGTTCGACGTATGATTCTTCCGAAGAAGAATTTGATATGGAAGAGGAGGAGGATCTTGCAATGATCCTAGCTATGCACATCAATAAAAAACCGAAGCACGGTGGTTCGGTTATGGGTCGGCAGAAAATTTGGAGGGATAGGATTGATGCCCATAACAGATTGATGAGGCACTATTTCGTGGAGAATCCCACATACCCGGAGTCGTACTTTCGTCGCCGGTTTAGGATGATCACGAGTTGTTCAGGCGCATTGCAGAGAAACTAGCGAGCCATGACCGGTTTTTTCAGCAAAGGAGGAATGCCACCGGAGAGCTCGGGCATAGCATCTTTCAGAAGGTGACAGCCGCTTTGCATATGTTGGCATACGGTATCCTGACTGATTTAGTTGATGATCACTTGGCTATGGGTGAGAGACAAGCCATCATGTGTGTCAAGCACTTCGCAGTTGGAATTGTGCAAGTGTTTGGCCAGGAGTATTTGAGATCTCCCAATGCTAAAGACGCTGCAAGGCTATTGGAGATGAACAAAGCTCGTGGCTTTCCTGGTATGCTTGGCTCAATAGATTGCATGCATTGGAGTTGGAAGAATTGTCCAAAGGCATGGCATGGGTAATTCCACGACCAAAAAAGGGTTCCACTATAATCCTTGAAGCGGTGGCCGATCAAGAGACTTGGATTTGGCATGCATTCTTTGGGATGCCTGGATCTTTGAATGACATCAATATTGTCAACCGGTCACCACTGATGAATAAGATTGCAAATGGTGATTTGCAACCGGTGCAGTTTGTAGCAAATGAACGTACATACAACTATGGCTATTATCTAGCGGATGGCATCTATTCAAAGTGGCAAACCTTTGTGAAGCCATTGAAGGTAAGAAAAATCTTGATTTTCACAATGCTCAGGCGGCGGCTAGAAAAGATGTGGAGAGAGCTTTTGGGATTTTGCAAGCCCAATTTGCTATTGTGAGAGAACCGGCTAGATTTTGGAATCAAAAAATGCTTTGGTACATCATGCACGCTTGTGTGATCATGCATAACATGATCATCGAGAATGAGCGTGGCCAAGATGTAGACTACTCTCGGTATGAACTCTTGGGACATCCCGTGCGAGTGCGATGGAGGGCTGAAAGGGTAGCCCGTTTTGTTGCCTCCTATCATGCCATTCGACGTCCCGTAGCGCATGATGATCTTCAGAAGGATCTCATTGCGGAGTGGGGCGCATGGAATGGACGACAAAGAGCATCATGATTTGTGCGTTCAATATTGTATTGTTGAACTATTTCTTGTATTGTTGAACTATTTATTGTATTGAACAATAAACTGTTTGTTTGAGTTGTAATAACGAAATTGAACTATTTATTTTGATTTATTTTGTTTGTGTTTGATCTTTTTGCTTCTGTTTTGGAATGCATATGTTGCTTGTGCGAGAGTCGCGCGCGCTGCATTTTTGCGCGCTGCTGGAGCTGCGCGCGCTCTACATTTTAGCGCGGCTGCTGGAGCCGGCGCTGCATGCCGTGCCAAACCAGGCGATGGGCGCGCGACAAAGTAATTTTTAGCGCGCGGCGCGTTCGGCGGCTGTTGAAGATGCTCTAAGAAGTGCTATTTTTGCACTCATGAAGAGACAATTAAACACCTCTTTTTCCAATGCAAGTTTACACGTTCTACGTGGTCGGTCATTCAAATAGCGTCAAATTTGTATCCGCTCACAAGTGTCGCCAATATTTTTGGTCATTGGTTGGATGGTATTTCAAATAGACTGAAAATGCTAATAAGGATGGGAGTGTATGTTTTACTATGGTCGCTTTGGCTATATAGAAACAATTTGGTTTTCAATAACAAAAATGCTTCTCCTTTGCAGGTTATTTTTCGTTGTACGCACTCGTTTCATACATGGTTTACGCTATAACGAGTGGAGTACCAACCGCTGTTCAAGGCGGTATGTACGCGATTGGAACAGGGTGGCAGCATAATCTCTGGATCGGTTCACCGCCCCTTTCGACATAGACATAGTGTCGGTCTATATGACTCTACGGTTGTCCATTTGTCGTCTTTTTTATCTTTTTATCGGACTTTAGATGATTGGCTGTATGCATCTTAGTTATTGCAGAGGCGGCTGTTACTCATAATGCTTTGATCTTGATGCTACTTTTTAGATAATAAAAGCGTCCTTTATCCAAAAATCCCGAGGCTTTTTTTCAAAAAAAGAAAAGAAAAACTGTTCATCCAGCCCAATCCACAGTCAAATTAACACACCTGAATTAGAGAGAGACAGCAGGGTACATGCGGCACACGAGGAGACACGCTCCACTCATCCATCACCTGGACCTGGCGCCGCCGGAGTGGTGGTACCCCGCCGGCCTCCACGCGGTGACGGCGTACAGCGGCTTCTTGTGCCAGCAGAGGAAGAAGCAGTGCCCCTCGGCGTCGTGCCTCACCTCGTACCCGCCCCACCCGCTCCTCTGCAGCAGCTTCCTCGCCTCCATGGCGCCGCTGTAGCTCAGTCCCACCCGCTCCATCCCCGCCGCCTCCATCCTCCCCGCCCACTGCCGCGCCCGCTCGTGCCGCTCCTTCCGCTCCCCGCCCTCGCACGCCACGATGCTCCTGATCTCCTCCCCCAGCACCGACCGCTCCACCCGCGCCCGCTCCGCCGCCGCGCTGCCCCGCTGCGCCGCCGCCGCGCGCTCCAGGCAGTCGAACAGCGATGCGTAGTAGTTGAGCGCCTCGTCGAACCTCTCGTGGAACGCCGCCCCGTTGTGGTTCGCCTCCTGCTCCGTCACCACCATGATCTTGGGAGACAGCGCCTTCACCGCCGACAGGAAGGACCCGATCTTGGGCCTCTGCTGCCCTACGGCGGGGAAGTGGCCGCCTATCGGGGACTGCGGCGACATGGAGGAGAACGCGGACGCGTCGGGGCTCAGCTGTAGCCGCGTGTTCAGTTCCCGCTCCAGGAGCTCCCCGAAGCTGCTCGGGCTGGACCGCGCGATGATCTGGAGCGGGGTGAGGCCGCCCTGCCGCCTGCCTCCGGTGTCGTCGGCCGCGAGGAGGCGGTGCAGCTGTAGCGCGACGCTCACCGCGAGCGCCTCGCCGGACCTGACGCGGAGGTTGTGCCGGAGCGCGTCGAAGTCCATGTCCTCGAGCCGCGCCTCCACAGCGTTGAACTGGAACGGGATGTCGAACGCCTCGGCCTCCCTGACGAGCACCGCGGACATGCCAGCCAGGAACTCCTTGCTCTCATGGACGGCGGTGATGCGGAGATTTGGCGTGCCGTCGCGCCGGCCGCGGAACGAGTGGAACAGCGCGATCCACTGCGCGGGGTTGGCGGCAGGGCCGGAGAGGTCGACGACGTGGACGAACCGCTCACCCTCCATGGCCTCGACGATGGCGTGGTTGGTGGTGAGGTACGCGAGCTTGAGGAACGGGAGCATGTCGAACATGTGGCGGCGCGCGGCCGGGACGAGGTGGGCGTCGTCGGAGCTCGAAGACGACAGGAGCGCCCGCGAGAGGCCCGGCAGGAGCTTGAGCAGCTTGCAGGCCAGCGCGTCGGCGAAGACGGCGGCGAGGCGCTGCAGCGTGTGAGGCGCGTCCAGCGACGCGAGCTGCATGATGTGCTCCAGGCAGAGGTTAGCGCGGTCGAACTCGCCGGCGGCCACCTCGGAGGCGCACTGGTACAGCAGGCTGATGAGGCGCACGCTGCACTGGTCCGAGCTCAGCTCCTGCACCGACGTCCCCGCGAAAGCGTACGGCATGGGAGAGTACAGCGTGGACGCAGGCGACGACGTCGCCGACGACATCACGTCCTCCTGCTGCTGCTGGCGCTGCGGCTGCGGCTGCGGCTGCTGCTGCTGGAACATGATGGATGCTATCCCACCCCAAGTGCGCGGTTCCACTCCCTGCAGAGAGTAATTAAGGTTATCGGGTGAGTCAAGCCATGGGCATTGTTCGACCCCGTTGTCTTGTTCGAAGCAACAAAAATGGTGAGGCCTCGAGTTCATACCTTCCGATGTGGTGAGCTTGTCTCTTGTGTCACCTCGGGTCTCTCCAAGGCTGGACGCATCTGCGGCACGCGCAATGCCATCTTTGTCCGCATCTCGGTGGAGTAACTGAGAAGATTGAGATTATTCTCTTGGAATTCATCCCCGAGGTTTGGGTCGCAAGGTACAAGACAAGCTTGTGATCAAACCATTCTGTTTCAGGTTACGTCCCTGCAACCGCGCCCTACACAACCAAACAAAGTGCGTGACTGTTTTCGATAGCGTCTGTTGGCTTAAAATTTTGTCATAAATCTGCCGCTCCCTTTTTTTTTATACTCCTACATGATAAATAAGATGAAAGGTGTGCCTTTCTTTTGCAGGGTAGATGAAAGGTGTGTCATGGGTCATATTGTGAGGGTCTTTTCTTCTCAGCAACAAAATTGGGCATACAAGTGTAAACCCTTTGGAACAAATGAAAACGTTGATACGATTCCTATTAAATTCCTACGGAATCTTTCAATCCATTTTTCTTTTGAAGAAATTCAACACGAGGTTAGTCTATTTAGTCACATTAGCTAAATGGCAGTCGACTGAATTTCAAATTGAGGCAGTCGATTCTTAAGAAAAAAGCTTTCGCCCCGCTATATTGATATAGCAACCACCCAATACAATAAAGAGTCCAATGCTGAGGCAAACAACACAAGCATGCCCAAAAAAACAAAAGAGAAAGAAGAGAGAAAATAAAGTCAACAGCGTCAGATCGACGAAAACGATGATAACCCAAAACCGTTGTGCCTACCAGAGATGTGCCACCTCGCTCCAGGCACCTCGAACCTCCGCATACCAAGCAGCACCTTCAAGAAGGAACACGACGACGACGTTGCTGCCCGGACAGGTCCTAGGGTTTCCCCCGGTACACGGAGGGGTGTGGGGAAGGGGAAGACCCGACGCCCTTCAGGAAGGAACGATGGCGCCCACGGGCGTCACCGCGTCGGTGCCGGCAAGCCGGCCCAGATTTCTCCCATCCGCCAAACACCCACACCCCGAACGGTCCGACGCGCTCCACCAGACAAGCCACCCACGAACGTGCGCCACCACGATCTTGCAATCATCACCGCAGCCTCACCATGGTCATCGAAGCGAGACCGACGAGGACGAGAGGGAGCAGCCGGGAACGAGGAATGGCAGCGAGAGCAGCCACGCCGGAGGAGACAACCTCCACCGCCATCGGCGGTCACCGACCGGAGCGGCAAGGGGGGCGTACCAGGCCCTCAAGGCCCGGCCGAGCCCAAAAGGGGCTCGTGAAGCACCCATCGCCGAGCTGCAGTAGACGTGTTGCCGTCTCCACCACCCCTCGCACGAGCCGCGCCACCACCGCCCCGCCGGAGCCGCCGCAGGCGAGACCGAGTCAGGCCCGCCCAGACCCAGATGGGGCCCAAAAGGGCCCAGATCTGGGTCGGGAGGACGCCGCCACCATCCACCACGCCAACTCGCCGCCAAGTGGCTGCTCCGCCGCCTCTAGGCCACCTGGAGCTGCGCCGCCAGGAGCAGCCGCCGCTGCCGGAACCACCATCGACCGAGGAGCACCGCCGCAAGACGCCACCACCCGAGCCATGGCACCGCGCGCGGGGAAGGGACGGCCTCCGCCGCCGCCAACACCACGCGGGCAGGGCCCGGTGGCGCAGGCCGGCGGCGGCGGGAGGAGGGGAACGGGAGAGGGGCGCCGGGGGACGAGGAGATGGGCCCTCGGTCGCCCCGCTCGGGGAGGCGACGCGGGGGGCGGGCCGGGAGGGGAGGAGGGAGGCGTGGCACGGCC
>NC_057806.1:305487717-305498806 GCF_018294505.1 Triticum aestivum | reverse complement strand
GGAGCGGGTCCAGGCAGTCGATTCTTGAGAGTTCGCCGGAGGAAACGAAGAAGGAAGGGGCTCGCTGGAGGGCTACCCCATTATCTATCTTAGGATTACGGGTGGGGGCGGTGGTAGGACCTCACCGGAGGAAAAACTTGGGCGCGGGGAGGGGTGGAGGGGGGGCTATGGCCGGGGGCGGCGGAAGACTGGCGATTCAGGCGAGGGCGAGGCAGCGAGGCGGTCGCGGGATCGCTGCCGGCTGCAGGGGCGAAAGCTGGTAGTTTGTCTGGCGGCCCGTGCGGTGGTCTGCTGGGGAAGAAGAAGGGTTAGGAGACGTAGAATCTTTATCCAATGGCCTGAAATGCTCGACTGACTCAAATGATAAAAATCAGGCAACTTGCATATAGCCATTCCCCTATTTAGTACAACTAGGTACTCATGTGTTGCCATAAAATCAAAAAATATATATCTCAGCTCATACACGAATCTCACAAACTTGTGGCAATGGCAATATCTAGGATGGCAGAGCACCGGTGATCACACATAGATCTCCCGATGGCACATCGAATTTGCTATAGTCGACCCTCACTATAGGCTGCGAGGGCGGATTTGATGCCCTACAATGTTGCAGGGGGTTACCGCTACTCCTGGTGCACAATTCTGAGGGAGATTTCAGACACACTTGAGCGGTAGGACTTTTACTCTTTAGGGCATCTGCAATACTGACCCTCAAACCACACGTAACGGTTCGGTTGGGACGTGTTTTGTCATCGAGCGCGGGTTTGTATCGGTCCACCGACCGGTCCATACACACTTTTTTTCCGCAAACCAAGAACAAACTGAGGTTTGGGGGGGGGGGGCTTTGCAAGTGCTCGAACCACTATCATGCCTGCTTCTAACTACCCTGGCCCAACACCTAAAAACCCTCCCTCGCCCACGCGCTTTCCCGCCAGAAGCCAGTTGCCCATATTCATACTGCTCTAGAGCGGCCACTCCACATTGACGTCGGCTGAGAGTGGACATGACCTCTCATCGACACCGGCATTGAAGTGGCTCGTCGGCCAAGGGCACCGCCCGCGTCGTGTCCCCGGTGTCTATGCCTGTTCAATGCTGAAGAGACGTTTACTAGAGTTCAATGCCCATCCCTCCGTGTGCCGCCATTAAACAGGCTCGTCAGCTGAGAAACCAACTCCGGCGCCCGCGCATTGACGCACCCGGATGCTTATCCACTATTTAAAGGCGAACACTCATGTTGAATTGACCAAAATTGTATGTTATACTAGGAGATGATTTCGTCACAAGTCTAATAGTCCATAACACGAGAAGTTGTCATATGTCCTTAGACCATTGAGAGTATCGAGTCACTTAATACCGGACAATGCACTTTGGGGTTGTTCTAACATGAACCATAACACAGTGATCATAACAATAACTTATAGGTTCATCGGAAACGTATGCGGGACTAGATAGCTCGAGATCGGAATTTGCTCCTTCGGCGATGGCAAGATATTCTTAGGGTCCTCTCTGCCTGACCCAAATAAAGTGTGACTTGCTCACGGGGATGCCGAAACACGAGAACGAGGAAAGAGAACAAAACCGATAACAAGGAGACCGACACAGTGATCATGTGTTTGATTTACGGGATGCTGATATATCTCACCTCGGCTTTTGTAAAGTATCGTGAAGCAAAAGGAATAGCATATGGTAGCTGTAGGTTCCTCGATAATCATTGGTGTGAGTATATGAGTCAATATGGATGCCCACAGTTATGCTATTTATCATTCAACGAAATGTGTTTCGGTCATGTCTCTATTTCACTGAACCTGCAAGTCAGGCGCTTAAGGGTTTATGATCTGTTGAGTACTATTGGAGTTAGGAGTTTGAGAGAATATCACCGAAAAAGTTTCGAAGATAACACAAATTGTTTTGTTAGAGAACTGGAAGTGTTTCAGATAAATCCAGAGAAAAACCGGATAGGTGGAAAATTTTTCAAGAGGGTAAATAATTATGTAGAGGGGCTCCTGGATTTACAGGAGCCCCCTGGAATTATTATAGGCATCTGGGCATCCCAAAATAGGCTAGGCCTAGTAGGGGGCAACCAGATGGGCTTTAAGGCCCATATAGGTGGCACCCCCCTTTATCCTTGGGCACCAGTCCAACTTGGTGCGTCTAGGGTTGGAGGGGTGGGGCCCACCCCTTGGCTGCCGCCACAGGGAAGGGAGGCCCCTCCTCCAAGTCGTCCTCCCTTCCCTCCGCCTATATATACCCAAGGGGCACCCCTACTGAGACATAAGTTCTCCTACAATCTTTGGGCGCCCCTTCTCTCTCTAGTTCTCCAGGAAAATTGTGAGACACCGCGAGGCTGCTCCTCCCTCCCCTAGTTCTCCGGTGACGCCTAGCTCTAGACGACGAAGCGCTACTGTACCATCAATCTCGTACGCGTGCAATCCATAGAGAGGTTGTATTTTCGATCTTCGTTCGAGGAAGCGTTCGTGGGACGGTTTGAGGGACTTGAAGAACGAGCTACACCAACTCTTGTTCCGTTGCAACTCGAAGTTAATAACGATCAGATCTAACCTTGTATGCATCTTCATGGTGACCTTGGGATCTTGATCCGTAGCCCGTTTTTGTTTATGTTTTCTACTACGTTTCCCAAATATTTGAGGGTCATCCGTTAGGGGTGGCTCAAAAGGAGAATATGGTGAGGTATATGTTGTGTTCGGGAGGCCTTGGCACTCGCACCCTTTAATGGAGATTAACACTCTCAGAGAGTGTGAACTTCGGGATACATCCTCTTCTCCAACTTGTGGTTCATTCTTTCCACACCATTTACTTTGTGCCGTCCTTGCTTCTTAGCTTGTTGCTCTTGCTTACCTTATTGTTAGCTTGCTTGTCTCACCGTAGATTGCATAACTAAAAAACTTATTTTATCTGCTACCCAAAGTTTGTTAAGAGAATCTTAAAAACCCATAGTCTCCTATTCACCCCCCTCCATTTGAGACCTCTTCGATACTTTATGGGGGGAAGGGGTGGTTGCTAAAGAAATGGAGGGTTTTTTATAGACACTTGGTTAGATAACATTTGTTGCAACCGAGTTGAAGATGAGCTCAATCAGCCAGTTAAGAGCTCATTGATGAAAAATTGGCGGGGGTTTGGGAAGAGATGTGATACCAACCACCACCACATAGCATGAAAATGTTTACCGGGTTTCCAGTAGCCTATTGGACAAAGAGGGCAACAAGTACAGTAAAAGAAGGGGGCAATAAATACTTGAATAAAGATAGACATAAGTTCTCACATTGGAAATGCATTTAAATAAGATTATATCCAAAATAGATAAGCACAATCATTGAAAATGTCATGTGTAATCAGTAAATTAGTTTTCTTTCGAACAAACCAGTAATTTTATGGCATGTGGAAACTCTGTATATGCTTTGACTGCCCTCTTATTCCATTTTTCTACCACTTCACAGCAGAAACAACGTCACTTTGAGATACTTGAGATTTCTCTGAATTTGCAAAAGATAGGATATTGCAATTTGGCTTTTATCTTTTGCCATTTGTTCTTTTGTACCCAACAATGCTGACTTTTGTTTCTCCAGACAAGAATGGACATGGGAGAAGATTACAAGGTCCTTTTGTTGTTACTGAAAATTGACTATAGGGGTATTTTAACAGGACATGCAATCTGTCGGGTGCAACTCGGCGACAGGCAAAGAGAAACGTATTCAGTACATCATCTATGATCATCGGTTGCATTCCGTAATAATCCTAATCATGCATTATTGATAGTTTTCAAGCACAAGCTAACGATGTGAGTATCTTCAGAAATAAATAGCTCGCTGGGGCTGTTATGTATATATAAGGAAAAAAACTATACTCCCTCAGTTTCAAAGTACTTGAAGTTTTAGATTTTTTATAAGTCAAACATCTTTAAGTTTGACCAAATATATTGAAACAATACCAACATCTACAACACCAAATTAGTTTCATTAGATTAACCAAATTAGTTTGAGAGAGACTGTGACACCATTAGATTAAGTCAAGAGATTATTTATATACATTGTCAAACTTAAAGAAGTTTGACTCAAGTATTTTGGAACATATTTGGTGCACACTACATATATTTAGTGCATCACCAGAATAAAAGTCTGATTAAGTGCTTTACAAATAGGAATATGAGCTCTGTGTTTTTTTAAATGAGCTCCATGTTTACATACTCTTCAAGTAAAAATATCAGATAAGGTATTAACAACATAGTATTTTCAGACATCCATGTTAGTTTATCAAACATCACGCGTCCAAATTGGAGAAACGCACAACTCTAAAATGGGTAGTTATTGAAACACACAACTCTATTAGTCTCTCCCATCAACATTCACCAGGTTGAAAGCCAAAATACATGGCCTGGAGATGATGCACAACCTTAAATGATCTTGTTGCTTTGTGCCCCAGAATCTGGACATTTCTCACACCAGCAACATCCGGCTTAAATGCTAAGCAAACTTCAGCAGTTGACTACGACTGTCCATGGAACACGTTCTCAATCTCCGGTGGCTGCTTCAGGGTAGTCCCTGTAAACTTCATCTCCACCATTGGACGGTCGCTCTACTCCACCCAATTACCACTGGTAGGCCTGAAGCAAGTCAAGAGGGCCTGTTTGGTTTAGGAGACAATATCAGGTGAAAACCACATCTTCAGTGAAAGGTTGGAAACTTTACCACAGGCTGTTGGATCTTGTATGTATGGACTAGATCCATCCATAACTGCTACATGCATTTTTGCAGAAAAACGCCCACCCCAGCAATGTTGTTCTGCACATGACCCCTGACGCATACAAGTATTACAGCTAGCACCCCGTCACGTGTGGGGCTTCGGCACATGTCCCCACCTATTTGTGTTGATTGCGTGAAACTGAACGAAGACAAAAATTGAACGATGGGTACTACCCAGTTCCCTTGTAAATTTAAGTAGAACAAACAGTAAAATACATTAGCTAAAATCATTGCCCAGATAAATGACGAAACCACAACCAAAACCATTGCCTAGTTGAAGAACTCATGCACCTCACATAGCACATTTCCAGCAATTGAAACAATTTCCTAGAATATATTTAAGTAAAGCAAAACTCATGCATCCGATTCAGTCACTTAAATAATTCCCACACTCCAATACATGGTTACAAAATAGATGCATCATTAACAGTGATGGCAAATCTACACCTTTATACATCAGTCATTGAACACATAGCTCCAGTACACTAGCTAACAACTTGCAGATGCCCGGCCCCAACAGATAATACCTCCAGTACACTAGCTAACAACTTGAAGAAGTTCGGCGCCAATAGCTAATAGCTCCCTTACACTAGCCAAGAACATAATAATGTAATACTATTAGTCCTAAAAACTTGTAGAGGTCGGTAGGGCCACCAAGCAATCTGAAACAAAAAAATTAATTGGTCAAGCAGTAGGAAAAATTGCAAGAATTTATACCTAATTTTTGAAATTTTTAATCCTAATATATGAACATAGATACATCAGTGCATGTGTATTTATTAGGAAGCAAAATTTTAGAAATATTCTCAAACTAAGTCCAGAGGAATGTACCGCCATCATGTTTGCTGCACTTCCTTGTTCTTGTTCTTGTCTTCCTGTCTTCGCTTTCCAGCCTTATCCTTATATCCCTTTAGTCCTTTTATTCTACCTCATGATGTGCATAAGCTTCATAGAAATCCTTGGCTGCGTTCAAATCTGTAAAAGTCATCCCTATGGCCGGCCTGATGTCATCATCACACTCCGGAGTACAAGATGAGCCATGAAATGTGGATGAAAAGCACAACGGTTTAACATGCTGGAATACAAGAAATTATAAGCATGCACATATTAGTTAGACAAGTACTTACACAGAAAGGTGCGCTATACAATTTTTGTTGTGTGGCAAATACAATTTCCGGGCTTGGTCTAGTGTGGATGGCTTATTCTGCATCAGACTGGGAGTTGCAAATAGCCAAAGGTGGTGCCTTGCTCACTTCACTGTGGCATTCCATAATTACTCCACAAAGAGAAGAAATACAGTTTGTAAGTCGAAAGCACACTCTCATAGGATCCAGCCAATATGTGCCTTCCAGAATAACATAGAATAGAATAAACTGCTAGAAAGAACATTCAAGTGTTAGAAGTACCTAATCTCAGCTCACTTCACCGATCAATTGCAATATAAATTAAAACTGACAGCTAAAATCATTTCTACAATTTTTCTATGCTCAACCAGTTTCAACTCCTTTCTTATGCCCATCATACTACACACAAGTCTACAAGAAGTAAGGCTGAAGTTTTAGAACCTGTAGTATTCTCAAAACCGTGGGGTTTTTTTTTGTGTGTCTAGAAAAGAGGTCCCGGCCCATTTTTTCTAAACCAAATGAGACGAAATTGTTTATGTCCCTATCCATGACCAGATAAGAATAGATGTGATCTCTACCTTTGATTTCTCCTCATTCTGTTATATGGTAAATTAGTTGTAATATATCTCTTGCTTATTAGCCATTTTGGGTTGCTTAAGTTGTGCTCTCGGATCCATTTTCTTCCAGCTGTCGTCACAATTACTTTTGATCTAGTTGATTGGTGAACCTTGATCAATCATGTACCTCCAGGTTAGATTAATTAAGCAATTTCATGCCAGTTGTGCCGGTCAAAACCATGGTAAAACAACATCCAAACACCTCGATATTTTTGGTAAAACTGAGGAAAACTACAATTTCAAGAACATTTAGTATTTCTTGCCTAGGCATTGGAATACTACGGTTTTGGATTACCACAGTTTTGTAAAAATTGTGCTGCCAAACTAAGCCTGGTAGTTTCCTTCATTTAACAACTATACAGTAACAAATATGCCTAGAACCACCAATATGGTAAACAATATTGTCAAATTAGCATGATGGGGTCTCCATGTTGCTGCATTAATATAAAACTTACTTACACAATGCATTAGTCTTTACCAACTTCTTGAAGACCAAAATCTGGACAGTAGAGTTAGGGGCAATCAGCAGTTCCAGCCAAGATACTACTACCTCATTCCCTCCCCTGCTCTATTTGCTTTGCTTTGCATACCTATCCCAACTAGAAGTGCTAATCTTGGAGGAGACAACCAGAACCCACGACCTTGTCATCTCTTTTGCTTTGCAAACCTAGCCCAACCGACAGATAAAAACACTAGTTGAGCTACGATAAGAAGAACGTGGCAAAACATAACACAGAAGATGAACAATGTAATAGAAAGGTCCATACCTTCAGACCTAGATCCAGTACCAATCCGATGGGGAATGCCTAGAGGACGATTGGCTCGCTGGGCCAGCTGCCGGAGAGGAGAGAAGTCTGAGGAAGAATTAGTCGCGTCAGTCGCCGGCCCTGCGTGGAACGAGGGCGTTGTGCTGGGTTGGCGCGGTGGGCCAGCCGCCGGAGAGGAGAGAGGGAATTAGCTGCGGCCGCCGGCCGCCGGTGTCATCTCCTAACCCTAGTTGTTGATGGGGAAAAATTGAATCAGGGTAGCTCCAAGGGGAAAGGCACATGATGGCTCATCTTCCATCAGGGATGTTGTACCGAGGTATAGGAAGATTACGGGGGTTCTTTTGAGATTCCTCCATCTTTTCATCTCACAACGTACACTCCTTATCCAACGGCACGGGATCAAGTTTCCATGCTTCCACTGAATATATGGTTTCCATCAGATATGTACTCTTTGGTTTAGATCGCCGAGCCGCCCTGCGGTAGCTATGTGTTTGGATGGACGCCGATTCTTTGGCATGCCCAGGCTAGCTCCCTCCTTGTTCAATTCCACGCCAACTATTTGGCGAGAAGCTAGCGGCCGATTGCTCCCCCAAATTTTTGGCACACCCGTGATTGGCAGGGCTGGCTACAGCGGAATCCAAACGGATTACCACTAGTCTCACCCGTAAACCCCTTGGCTCACACTGTTGTTGCCATTGCCTGCTAAAAGCATCGAACACCCGGGCTAAAAGGATGTCATCAGTTCCAGAATCAACAATGATCATCCGCCTTGCGTATTCATATGGAACGGAGCCGGTTCCCATCTTGTTAAAATAATTCAAGGTACACGATCAATCCACCAAGAAACAAGCAATCCCCGGGCTAACAAGGTTCAACGATCATATGCTAATCCCCGGGGCATGCCTACTAACGCTCCTCCCATGACACTGCAATGTCGCACACCGATCACTTAGGCGCTGTGTGCATGTGCTATTATGTTAGCATAGGTTACGCCGTTTGAGCCTCACATTATATAGGAGACCATGAATACAATTGTCCGATCAGGACATGACACAATACCCTGCCTACACAAAATACTACTCCAATTTCAGCTGTAACCTACCTTGTACACAATATTTGACACAACTCCAACAAACTCCATCTTGACGAATATTCTTTGCCACCTTGAATTCATCCATGAGTCAAACTTCCATATATATTGGACTCGAGATTATACCATGAGTGCCACAGCTACTCTGAGGCTCCACGTGACTCCACCAACAACTGTAGTTCCTTATTTTCTTCTTCACACTCGACACCAGGGGCTCCGGCCTCCATCCTCAGATACGAGACAACATTGTTGTCAAGGATGGGAGCCCTGGAAGCTATGTGAAGAGATTATCCAGCGGCAAAAGATCCATAGTTTGCCATCAGAATTGGTGTTCAACACTGGCTTCATCGTCGGATGAACATACCCTTCAGCAAAAGCAAGGTTAGTGATGTTTTGGAAGTTCAATTTTGTAAACCTTCAGCCGGTGAAACCTGTTAATGCGCCTCCTTTGTCACAGACTTCACAGAGGGGCTAACATAGCTTATTACAATTAACTTTATTGCCCTAGCAAGTTCGCATCGTCTCCTAAAATTTATGTTTTTCTAGTTCCAGACATGTTGCAATGAACCTTAGCTGAGCTTTTGTATAATTTTAATGATTTTTGCCAGTCCTAAAGAATTCTTTGTCCATACAACGACTCCTCTAATTTATTTAGCACATCAACTACAGGATATAGGGTTTTACATTTTTTTTGGGTTATTTCAAGAATAACCCTGTCGATGAAGATGATCAAAGAAGATTCAAATCCCTGTCAGTAAAGTGAGCTACCTAAGTTGCAAGTTCAAAAATGATCCCTTTACATTACACATAACATTTGCACACGAGTTCTACCAAATATCCAGCTTCACAACATGGAGCAAAGATTTCGCAATATATGAACGGCCAACAGCCAGTAAAAAAGAGAGCATCAAAGCACAAACATAGGCAATGTTTTGTTGGATTTCGGGTTCCGGCAGACCCTTGAGGTTCGAACACTGGGGTGCGCGCAGAGATTTCGCCTCCTACCTACCTGCACCCCTCCGCCATGCTAGGATCTAAACTAAGGAAAGAACAACACAAGAGACACAGGGTTTATACTGGTTCGGGCCACCGTTGTGGTGTAATACCCTACTCCAGTGTGTGGTGTGGTGGATTGCCTCTTGGGCTGATGATGATGAACAATACAGGGAAGAACAGCCTCACGAGGGTTTGTTCTTGGCTGAGGCGATGAACTGCTGGGAGGAGTTCAGCCACCTCTCTCTCTCTCTTTCTCTCTCTCTGCTCTCCTCCGACCGGCCCCCTTGCTGTGTGGGTGGCTGGTCCTATTTATAGAGGCCCTTGTCATCTTCCCAAGTATTGAGCGGGAAGGGAGCCAACAATGGCGGGCTAATTTGAAGGGGGACAACAAATATCAGCTATCCTAACAAAAGTAGTCTTCGCCTGCGCAAAGCTCTGGTGATGACGCCGTCTTGGGCTCCACGGTGACCTCCGTCTTGTAGTCCTCCTGGTCTTGGTCTCGTTGCACCGAAATGGCAACCTTTGCCTGATGCCTCGGTACTCCGCGGCTGCACTTGCCCCCTTTGCACCAAAGAGGAAAGGAGGACGCTGCGCGGGCTGGCACCCGCCTGGCGCCCTGAGTTGTCATGGCTTGCGTCATGGGCACCTCGTGAGGTACCCCGCCTTGATCTCTCCGCCTCCTCGTGAGCTAGCCTGACGAGGCCGTGCCTGAGGAAGCTTCGCGTCGTCCGCCCTGCGAGGATTGGCCCCTCGCGAGGGTCATGTGTTTGTGTTGGTGAAGATGGGCCGTGCTGGGCCCCCCTTTGAGCCACGCCGCAGGCCGCAGGCAGGCAAGTCTGGGGACCCCCGTTCCCAGAACGCCGACAATAGCCCTCGGGCCCAAGGCGCACCCGGACTTGGCCGTGCAGGGAGGCGGAAGGGCAAGAGCGAAGCGCCGCGGGCCCTAACAGCCTGCGGCATTGGGCGTCGCGTGGCGGTTGATTGGACGTGGGCGTCTCCACTTCCCCATGGTGCCTCGGCAACTGCACTAACTGGACAAGTCCCTGCATGCAAAACGGGTCATGATTACCTGCGATCGTGGAGGTCGGCGGTTGGCCTCCGCCGGCTATAAGTACGGGACGGCGTGCGCCCTTCCGGTTCATCTTCCCTTGCTTCTCCTTCTTCTTCATGGCCCCGTCGAGGAGGTTCTCAGCCGCGGAGAAGGGGAAGGCTTGCCAGGAAGAGCATGCCTCTCCCCTGCCCAAGCGCGGCCGAGGGCGCCCCCGCAAACATCCTGTGGCCACCACGACAGCTCCCCGCAGCCGCGGAGACGCTTTCCAGCGCGGTGGCGGACGGATTGCTGCGGCCGGGGGGTGCGCTCCGGCTGCGCGTCCCCCTATGCCGCGCTTTGGCGCTGCAGAGGTGCTGCTGGAGTTCATCATGTGGTCGGCGGAGCCGACTAGCACCCGGCTCCCACTTCCTTGCTTCCTCCCCAGCGAGCTCCCGGCCGGCGCCCCGGGTGGCCTCTGGCTTCAGGCTGACGGCTGCTGCAGCCGGGCCTCATGGGTTTCACTGGAGGTCTCCGCAGTCGGGAGCCTGGCCCTGGCCCACGGTTGGCAGACGTTTGCCCGCGCGCGTGGCCTGGCCGTCGGTGCACCCTACACTTTAGGTTCGACGGTGATGCCACCCTCTACGTGAGGGTGTTTGGGGAAGATGGTCGCCGCGCAGGGTGTTGCCCCGAGGGCGACGACCGTGGCTG
>NC_057806.1:305486441-305487313 GCF_018294505.1 Triticum aestivum | reverse complement strand
GGGGGGGGGGGTGGCGCGTCCGCCCACCATCGCGCCCTGGTGAAGCGCGAGAGGGAGTCCGCCTGAGCTCCGGAGGCAGCTCGGGCTTCCCTGCGGGCCGGTGCGAGGCGAGCCGCACCAGATTTGTTTTTTCCTCTTCCCTTTTCCTGCATAAAGAAGGACAGTAGTGTGGTGCCCCGCGGGGACGTGTATGGGTTATTGTTGTTAATTATCATTTTGCTTTCTTCATTGTACCTTCCGACTATGTGCCCGCGCATGGATGGTTCCCGGCCCCAGCCGTGGGGGCGACCGACCCAGGCCCTGTGTTTGTGTCGCGGTGCCCGAGGGGCACGGACTGGAGGGGTGCTCCTGCAAGGGGCCCAGGTCGCGAACCCTTTGAGTGACTAGGATAGGAACACTCGCGAGGGCGCTCGGCTCTCCCCCTCGCGAGGCCTTGCACAAGAGAAATCGAGGCAGGAGCGTCAAAAGCCGAAGAACCGCGAGCCAAAGACGGCAACAACTTCAATAAAACTTCAAATGAAGAAGAACAAGCCAACTGCGGAAAGCAAATGAAAAGCCACGTCCGGCACCTAGTCTAGTCTTCGACGACTTCTCACCAGCGCGGAGCTAAGTGCTGCCACTAGGTGTGGGAGGGAGCCCCAGGGCCTGAGGCCGACGCTCCCGAGACTCCGGGGCGTGTACAGCCCCAACTCATTATTACGTGAGTGTCATGGGCGGCGAGCTTCACAGGCGTTCGCCTTGCTTCACAGGCTCCGGGCCTTTTCCGAAACGCGATAGCTTCACAGGCATTCGCCTTGCTTCACAGGCTCCAGGCCTTTTCCAAAGCGCGATAGCTTCACAGGCATTTGCCTTGCTTCATAGGCTCCGGGCCT
>NC_057806.1:305457345-305486103 GCF_018294505.1 Triticum aestivum | reverse complement strand
CGGTAGCTTCACAGGCATTCGCCTTGCTTCACAGGCTCCGGGCCTTTTCCAAAACGCGATAGCTTCACAGGCATTTGCCTTGCTTCACAGGCTCCGGGCCTTTTCCAAAACGCGATAGCTTCACAGGCATTCGCCTTGCTTCACAGGCTCCGGGCCTTTTCCAAAACGCGATAGCTTCACAGGCATTCGCCTTGCTTCACAGGCTCTGGGCCTTCTTAGGGGTAGAACCTCCGGAGGTGCTAGATGTTCCATGCGTTCTGGACCGGCTCTCCCTCCTGAGTCTCCAAGCGCGCTGAGCCGAGCCTGGAAACATGGACAACCTTGAACGGGCCCTCCCACATGGGAGAGAGCTTGTGCAGCCCCTCCCTGGAGAGGACCCGCCTGAGCACGAGGCCTCCTACCTCGAGTGTCCTGGGGCGGATGTTGCGGCAGTGATATCGCCGCAGCGCTTGTTGGTACCTCGCCGCTCGTAGCGCGGCTTCTCGGCGATGTTCCTCCCCCAGCACGAGGTCCATCCCCCGCATGGCGTCCTGTTGCGCCTCGTTGAACGCCAGGACCCGCGCGGACTGACGTCTGAC
The DNA here is from genome assembly GCF_018294505.1 of Triticum aestivum. NCBI lineage: Eukaryota > Viridiplantae > Streptophyta > Magnoliopsida > Poales > Poaceae > Triticum > Triticum aestivum. The sequence continues at coordinate 305,485,525 of NC_057806.1, read as the reverse complement.
CTCGTGAGGGAGGACCGCTTCGGCTCCGTAGACCAGGAAGAACGGGGTCTCCCCAGTCGGCTTGGTCGTGGTTGTGTGGATGGACCACAACACGGACTGAAGCTCGTCGTACCAAACTCTGCCGCAGGCCTCCAGCTTCTTCTTGAACGTCCTGGTCTTGAGGCCCCTCAGGACCTCCGCATTGGCTCGCTCGGCCTGGCCGTTGCTTCGGGGGTGCGCCACCGAAGCGTAGCATATCTGCATTCCAAGGTTAGCACAATATGTTTTGAAGAGGTTACTGGTGAACTGCGAACCGTTATCCGTGATGATGCGATTTGGCACCCCGAACCGACTCACGATGCCCTTGATGAACTTGACCGCGGAACCCGCAGGAATGGTGGGGACAGCCTCCACTTCAGCCCACTTGGTGAACTTGTCTACAGCAACGTAAAGGTAGCGGTAGCCCCCTGGAGCCCGAGGAAACAGACCCAAGATGTCGAGCCCCCAGACTGCGAATGGCCACGAAAGGGGGATAGTCTGCAAGCCCCCTGCCATCTGATGGATCTGCTTGGCGTGGAACTGGCAGGCCTCACAAGCTTTCACTAGTTCAACGGCGTCATTGAGCGCGGTGGGCCAATAAAACCCACTGCGGAACGCCTTGCCGATGAGGGTTCGTGACGATGAATGATGTCCGCAGTCCCCGCCGTGTATATCCTCCAGTAGTTCCTTCCCTTGCTCCTTGGAGATGCAGCACAGGGATACATCGTTTGGTCGCTTCCGGTAGAGCTCTTCATCTCTGATGCAGTATGCCGTGGCCTGGCGTGCCACTCGCTCTGCTTCCTCCTCCTTCTCCGGTAGGGTCCCTTGCGTCAAGTAGCTCCGGAGCTCCATGATCCAGCATCCCTCCTGAGGTTCCATCATCAGGAGCAGGCGTGTTCCTGAGGCCGGGCCACAGGCCGGAGCTCCGGAGGCAGGTGGCTGGGGGAGCTCCTCCCGGGGCTGAGCCGTGTTTGATAGTGACGGCAAGGCTGAAGGCTTGAAGAGCCATTCCTCGAAAACGCCGGGCTCCTGAGGTAACCGCCTGGACGCGCGTTTGGCGATGTCATCGGCCTCTTGATTGGTGCCACAGGGCACATGCTGCAACTCCAACCCCCAGAACTGCTTCTCCATCCTGCGGACCTCTGCAAGGTAGGCCTCCATGTGCTCATCCTTCGGCCCGTACACCTTGTTGGAGAAATTGACAAGGAGCTGCGAATCGCCCTTGATGGTGAGGCGTTTCACCCCCAGGGCAGCTGCGGCCTTCAAGCCCGCTATTAAACCTTCATACTCCGCTATGTTGTTGGAAACCTTTTCGCCTTGCTGGAAACAAAGCTGCATGGCGTAATAGAGTTTGTCCTGGGTGGGCGATATAATCACCGCCCCAGCCCCTGCGCCGTGTCTGGAGAACGCCCCATCGAAGTACATGACCCAGCCTTCTGGCACCTCGCTTCCTGGGAACAGGGACCGATCCTCGTTGGCCTTGAGGCCTGGCGCCTCCGTCCATTCTGCCACAAAATCCGCCAACGCTGCTCCCTTGATGACTCTGGTCGTGCTGAATTTGAGCTGAAACGCTTGCAGCTCTATGTTCCACTCAGCAACTCTCCCAGCTGAATTGGGGCTCCTGAGCACGCTCTCTCAGGGGGTATGACGAGATAACCTTGATGGGGTGACCCTGAAAATAGTGTCGCAGCTTGCGCGAGGCCACCAGTAGCGCGAGGAGGAGTTTTTGGGGCATAGTGTACCGCGCCCTTGCATCCCGCAACACCGTGCTGACGAAGTACACTGGGTGCTCAACGAGGTGGAGTGCGTCAGTGCTGGCGGCTCCCTTTGGAGACCATGGCGCCTCTCGAGAAAATGAGGCCTCCTGAGACTGGCCATCTGGGAGAGGGGCCTCTTCTGCCTCTGGTGCGCCCCTCCGCGGCGGCTGGTCCTCATCAGCCTCCGTGGCGGCTTCTGTGGGCCTTCCTCGTACCAATTCCGCCTTGACCCGGGCTACTGCCGCGGTTTTGATTCGAGGCTCCTCTCTGACTGCCACCAGGGCTGCGCTGGCGGAGTAGGGAGTGGCGGCGAGGTAAAGCACCAGGGGCTCTTGAGGGCGCGGAGCCACCATGAACGGTGGGCTGGTTGAAGGAAATATGCCCTAGAGGCAATAATAAAGTTATTATTTATTTCCTTATATCATGATAAATGTTTATTATTCAAGCTAGAATTGTATTAACCGGAAACATAATACATGTGTGAATACATAGACAAACAGAGTGTCACTAGTATGCCTCTAATTGACTAGCTCGTTAATCAAAGATGGTTATGTTTCCTAACCATGGACAAAGAGTTGTCATTTGATTAACGGGATCACATCATTAGTTGAATGATCTGATTGACATGACCCATTCCATTAGCTTAGCACCCGATCGTTTAGTATGTTGCTATTGCTTTCTTCATGACTTATACATGTTCCTATAACTATGAGATTATGCAACTCCCGTTTACCGGAGGAACACTTTGGGTGCTACCAAACGTCACAACGTAACTGGGTGATTATAAAGGAGCATTACAGGTGTCTCCAAAGGTAGATGTTGGGTTGGCGTATTTCGAGATTAGGATTTGTCACTCCGATTGTCGTAGAGGTATCTCTGGGCCCTCTCGGTAATGCACATCACATAAGCCTTGCAAGCATTGTAACTAAGATGTTAGTTGTGAGATGATGTATTACGGAACGAGTAAAGAGACTTGTCGGTAATGAGATTGAACTAGGTATTGGATACCGACGATCGAATCTCGGGCAAGTAACATACCGATGACAAAGGGAACAACGTATGTTGTTATGCGGTCTGACCAATAAAGATCTTCGTAGAATATGTAGGAGCCAATATGGGCATCCAGGTCCCGCTATTGGTTATTGACCGGAGACGTGTCTCGGTCATGTCTACATTGTTCTCGAACCATAGGGTCCGCACGCTTAACGTTACGATGACAGTTATTATGAGTTTATGCATTTTGATGTACCGAAGGTTGTTCGGAGTCCCGGATGTGATTACAGACATGACGAGGAGTCTCGAAATGGTCGAGACATAAAGATTGATATATTGGAAGCCTATATTTGGATATCGGAAGTGTTCCGGGTGAAATCGGGATTTTACCGGAGTACCGGGAGGTTACCGGAACCCCCCGGGAGCTAAATGGGCCTTAGTGGGCTTTAGTGGAAAGGAGAAGGGGGCAGCCCAAGGTGGGCTGCGCACCTCCCCCCTCCCGTAGTCCTATTAGGACTACGAGAGGTGGCCGGCCCCCCTCTCTCTCTTTTCCCCTCGGGGAATCCTAGTCCAACTAGGATTGGGGGGGGGGGAGTCCTACTCCCGGTAGGAGTAGGACTCCTCCTGCGCCTCCATAGGGCTGGCCGCACCCCTCCCCCTTGGCTCCTTTATATACGGAGGCAGGGGGCACCTCTAGACACACAAGTTGATCCTTGAGATCGTTCCTTAGCCGTGTGCGGTGCCCCCTGCCACCATATTCCACCTCGATCATATTGTAGCGGTGCTTAGGCGAAGCCCTGCGACGGTAGAACATCAAGATCGTCACCACGCCGTCGTGCTGACGGAACTCTTCCCCGACACTTTGCTGGATCGGAGCCCGGGGATCGTCATCGAGCTGTACGTGTGCTAAGAACTCGGAGGTGCCGGAGTAACGGTGCTTGGATCGGTCGGATCGGAAAGACGTACGACTACTTCCTCTACGTTGTGTGATCGCTTCCGCAGTCGGTCTGCGTGGGTACGTAGACAACACTCTCCCCTCTCGTTGCTGTGCATCACCATGATCTTGCGTGTGCATAGGAAATTTTTTCAAATTACTGCGTTCCCCAACAGTGGCATCCGAGCCTAGGTTTTATGGTTTGATGTTATATGCACGAGTAGAACACAAGTGAGTTGTGGGCGATATAAGTCATACTGCCTACCAGCATGTCATACTTTGGTTCGGCAGTATTGTTGGACGAGACGACCCGGACCAACATTACGCGTACGCTTACGCGAGACCGGTTCCCCCGACGTGCTTTGCACACAGGTGGCTTGCGGGCGACTGTCTCTCCAACTTTAGCTGAACCGAGTGTGGCTACGCCCGGTCCTTGTGAAGGTTAAAACGGAGTCTATTTGACAAGCTATCGTTGTGGTTTTGATGCGTAGGTGAGATTGGTTCTTGCTTAAGCCCGTAGCAGCCACGTAAAACTTGCAACAACAAAGTAGAGGACGTCTAACTTGTTCTTGCAGGGCATGTTGTGATGTGATATGGTCAAGACATGATGCTGAATTTTATTGTATGAGATGATCATGTTTTGTAACCGAGTTATCAGCAACTGGCAGGAGCCTTATGGTTGTCGTTTTATTGTATGCAATGAAATCGCGATGTAATGCTTTACTTTATTACTAAGCGGTAGTGATAGTCGTGGAAGCACAAGCTTGGCGAGACGACAACGATGCTACGATGGAGATCAAGGTGTCGCGCCGGTGACGATGGTGATCATGACGGTGCTTCGGAGATGGAGATCGCAAGCACAAGATGATGATGGCCATATCATATCACTTATATTGATTGCATGTGATGTTTATCTTTTTATGCATATTATCTTGCTTTGATTGACGGTAGCATTATAAGATGATCTCTCACTAAATTATCAAGAAGTGTTCTCCCTGAGTATGCACCGTTGCCAAAGTTCGTCGTGCCCAGACACCACGTGATGATCGGGTGTGATAAGCTCTACGTCCATCTACAACGGGTGCAAGCCAGTTTTGCACACGCAGAATACTCAGGTTAAACTTGACGAGCCTAGCATATGCAGATATGGCCTCGGAACACGGAGACCGAAAGGTCGAGCGTGAATCATATAGTAGATATGATCAACATAACGATGTTCACCATTGAAAACTACTCCATCTCACGTGATGATCGGTTATGGTTTAGTTGATTTGGATCACGTAATCACTTAGAGGATTAGAGGGATGTCTATCTAAGTGGGAGTTCTTTAACTAATATGATTAAATTGAACTTAAATTTATCATGAACTTAGTCCTGGTAGTATTTTGCAAATCATGTTGTAGATCAATAGCTCGCGTTGTTGCTTCCCTGTGTCTATTTGATATGTTCCTAGAGAAAATTGTGTTGAAAGATGTTAGTAGCAAAGATGCGGATTGGATCCGTGGTCTGAGGTTTATCCTCATTGCTGCACAGAAGAATTATGTCCTTGATGCACCGCTAGGTGACAGACCTATTGCAGGAGCAGATGCAGACGTTATGAACGTTTGGCTAGCTCAATATGATGACTACTTGATAGTTTAGTGCACCATGCTTAACGGCTTAGAATCGGGACTTCAAAGACGTTTTGAACGTCATGGACCATATGCGATGTTCCAGGAGTTGAAGTTAATATTTCAAGCAAATACCCGAGTTGAGAGATATGAAGTCTCCAACAAGTTCTATGGCTAAAAGATGGAGGAGAATCGCTCAACTAGTGAGCATGTGCCCAGATTGTCTGAGTACTACAATCGCTTGAATCAAGTGGGAGTTAATCTTCAAAATAAGATAGTGATTGACAGAATTCTCTAGTCACCATCACCAAGTTAGTAGAACTTCATGATGAACTATAATATGCAAGGGATAACGGAAACAACTCCCAAGCTCTTCGTGATGCTGAAATCAACGAAGGTAGAAATCAAGAAAAACATCAAGTGTTGATGGTTGACAAGATCACTAGTTTCAAGAAAAGGGCAGAGGGAAGAAGGGGAACTTCAAAAAGAACAGCAAGCAAGTTGCTGCTCAAGTGAAGAAGCCCAAGTCTGGTCCTAAGCCTGAGACTAAGTGCTTCTACTGCAAAGGGACTGGTCACTGGAAGCGGAACTACCCCAAGTGATTGGGGGAAAAGAAGGATGGCAAAGTGAACATAAGTATATTTGATATACATGTTGTTGATGTGTACTTTACTAGTGTTTATAGCAAACCCTCAGTATTTGATACTAGTTCAGTTGCTAAGAGTAGTAACTCGAAACGGGAGTTGCAGAATGAACAGAGACTAGTTAAGGGTGAAGTGACGATGTGTGTTGGAAGTGGTTCCAAGATTGATATCATCATCGCACACTCCCTATACTTTCGGGATTAGTGTTGAACCTAAATAAGTGTTATTTGGTGTTTGCGTTAAGCATGAATATGATTTGATCATGTTTATAGTAATACGGTTATTCATTTAAGTAAGAGAACAAATTGTTGTTCTGTTTATATGAATAAAACCTTATATGGTTACACAGCCAATGAAAATAGTTCATTGGATCTCGATCGTAGTGATACACATAATCATAATATTGAAACCAAAAGATGCAAAGTTAATAATGATAGTGCAACTTGTTTGTAGCACTGCCGTTTAGGTCATATTGGTGTAAAGCGCATGAAGAAACTCCATGCTGATGGGCTTTTGGAATCACTTGATTATGAATCAGTTGATGCTTGCGAACCATGCCTCATGGGCAAGATGACTAAGACTCTGTTCTTCGGAACAATGGAGCGAGCAACAGATTTGTTGGAAATCATACATACTGATGTATGTGGTCCGATGAATATTGAGGCTCGCGACAAGTATCATTATTTTCTAATCTTCACAGATGAATTTGAGCAGATATGAGTATATCTACTTGATGAAACATAAGTCTGAAACATTTGAAAAGTTCAAAGAATTTCAGAGTGAAGTGAAAAATCATCGTAACAAGAAAATAAAGTTTCTACGATCTAATCGTAGAGAAGAGTATTTGAGTTACGAGTTTGGCCTTCAGTTAACAACAATGTGAAATAGTTTCACTACTCATGCCACCTGGAACACCACAATGTAATGGTGTGCCCGAACGTCATAACCGTACTTTATTGGATATAGTGCAATCTATGATGTATCTTACCGATCTACCACTATCGTTTTGGGGTTATGCATTAGAGACAGCTGCATTCACGTTAAAAGGGCACCATCTAAATCTGTTGAGACGACACCGTATGAACTGTGGTTTGGCAAGAAACCAAAGTTGTCGTTTCTCAAAGTTTGGGGTTGCAATGCTTATGTGAAAAAGTTTCATCCTGATAAGCTCAAACCCAAATCAGAAAAGTTTGTCTTCATAGGATACCCAAAAAGTTACTGTTGGGAACACCTTCTATCACAGATCCGAAGGCAAGAATTTTGTTGCTAAATTCGGAAACTTTCTGGAGAAGGAGTTTCTCTCGAAAGAAGTGAGTGGGAGGAAAGTAGAACTTGATGAGGTAACTGTACCTGCTCCATAATTGGAAAGTAGTTCATCACAGAAATCTGTTCCTGTGACTCCTGCACCAATTAGTGAGGAAGATAATGATGATGATCATGTAACTTCGGATCAAGTTACTACCAAACCTCGTAGGTCAACCAGAGTGAGATCCGCACCAGAGTGGTACGGTAATCCTATTCTGGAGGTCATGTTACTTGACCATGACAAACCTACGAACTATGAGGAAGCGATGATGAGCCCAGATTCCGCGAAATGGTTTGAGGCCATGAAATCTGAGATATGATCCATGTATGAGAACAAAGTTTGGACTTTGGTTGGCTTGCCCGATGATCGGCAAGCAATTGAGAATAAATGGATCTTCAAGAGGAAGACGGACGCTGATAGTAGTGTTACTATCTACAAAGCTAGAATTGTCGCAAAAGGTTTTCGACAAGTTCAAGGTGTTTACTACGATGAGAGTTTCTCACTGGTATCTATGCTTGAGTCTTTCCGAACCATGTTAGTAATTGCCGCATTTTATGAAATCTGGCAAATGGATAAACAAAACTGCATTCCTTAATGGATTTATTAAAGAAGAGTTGTATATGATGCAACCAGAAGGTTTTGTCAATCCGAAAGGTGCTAACAAAATGTGCAAGCTCCAGCGATCCATCTGTGGACTGGTGCAAGCATCTCGAAGTTGGAATATACGCTTTGATGAGCTGATCAAAGCATATAGTTTTATACAGACTTGCGGTGAAGCCTGTATTTACAAGAAAGTGAGTGGGAGCACTACAGCATTTCTGATAAGTATATGTGAATAACATATTGTTGATCGGAAATAATGTAGAATTATTCTGTAAAGCATAAAGGAGTGTTTGAAAGGAGTTTTTCAAAGAAAGACTTCGGTGAGGCTGCTTACATATTGAGCTCCAAGATCTATAGAGATAGATCAAAACGCTTGATAAGTTTTTTTTCAATGAGTACATACCTTGACAAGATTTTGAAGTAGTTCAAAATGGAGCAGTCAAAGAAAGAGTTCTTGCCTGTATTACAAGGTGTGAAGTTGAGTAAGACTCAAAGCCCGACCACGGCAGAAGATAGAAAGAGAATGAAAGTCATTCCCTATGCCTTGGCCATAGGTTCTATAAAGTATGTCATGCTGTATACCAGATCTATTGTATACCCTGCACTGATTTGGCAAGGGAGTACAATAGTGATCTAGGAGTAGATCACTGGACAGCGGTCAGAATTATCCTTAGTGAAATAAGGATATGTTTCTCGATTATGGACGTGACAAAAGGTTCGTCGTAAAGGGTTACATCGATGCAAGTTTTGACACTGATCCAGATGATTCTAAGTCTCAATCTGGATACATATTGAAAGTGGGAGCAATTAGCTAGAGTAGCTCCGTGTAGAGCATTGTAGACATAGAACTTGCAAAATACTTACGGATCTGAATGTGACAGGCCCGTTGACTAAAATTATCTCACAAGCAAAACATGATCACACCTTAGTACTGTTTGGGTGTTAATCACATAGATGTGTGAACTAGATTACTGACTCTAGTAAACCCTTTGAGTTTTGGTCACATGACGATGTGAACTATGGGTGTTAATCACATGGTGATGTGAACTATTGCTGTTAAATCACATGGCGATGTGAACTAGATTATTGACTCTAATGCAAGTGGGAGACTGAAGGAAATATGCCCTAGAGGCAATAATAAAGTTATTATTTATTTCCTTATATCATGATAAATGTTTATTATTCATTCTAGAATTGTATTAACCGGAAACATAATACATGTGTGAATACATAGACAAACAAAGTGTCACTAGTATGCCTCTAATTGACTAGCTCGTTAATCAAAGATGGTTATGTTTCCTAACCATGGACAAAGAGTTGTCATTTAATTAACGGGATCACATCATTAGTTGAATGATCTGATTGACATGACCCATTCCATTAGCTTAGCACCCGATCGTTTAGTATGTTGCTATTGCTTTCTTCATGACTTATACATGTTCCTATAACTATGAGATTATGCAACTCCCGTTTACCGGAGGAACACTTTGGGTGCTACCAAACATCACAACGTAACTGGGTGATTATAAAGGAGCATTACAGGTGTCTCCAAAGGTAGATGTTGGGTTGGCGTATTTCGAGATTAGGATTTGTCACTCCGATTGTCGTAGAGGTATCTCTGGGCCCTCTCGATAATGCACATCACATAAGCCTTGCAAGCATTGTAACTAAGATGTTAGTTGTGAGATGATGTATTACGGAACGAGTAAAGAGACTTGCCGGTAACGAGATTGAACTAGGTATTGGATACCGACGATCGAATCTCGGGCAAGTAACATACCGATGACAAAGGGAACAACATATGTTGTTATGTGGTCTGACCGATAAAGATCTTCGTAGAATATGTAGGAGCCAATATGGGCATCCAGGTCCCGCTATTGGTTATTGACTGGAGACGTGTCTCGGTCATGTCTACATTGTTCTCGAACCGTAGGGTCCGCACGCTTAACGTTACGATGACAATTATTATGAGTTTATGCATTTTGATGTACCGAAGGTTGTTCGGAGTCCCGGATGTGATCACGAACATGACGAGGAGTCTCGAAATGGTCGAGACATAAAGATTGATATATTGGAAGCCTATATTTGGATATCGGAAGTGTTCCGGGTGAAATCGGGATTTTACCGGAGTACCGGGAGGTTACCGGAACCCCCTGGGAGCTAAATGGGCCTTAGTGGGCTTTAGTGGAAAGGAGAAGGGGGCAGCCCAAGGTGGGCTGCGCACCTCCCCCCTCCCCTAGTCCTATTAGGACTAGGAGAGGTGGCCGGCCCCCCTCTCTCTCTTTTCCCCTCGGGGAATCCTAGTCCAACTAGGATTGGGGGGGGGGGAGTCCTACTCCCGGTAGGAGTAGGACTCCTCCTGCGCCTCCATAGGGCTGGCCGCACCCCTCCCCCTTGGCTCCTTTATATACGGAGGCAGGGGCACCTCTAGACACACAAGTTGATCCTTGAGATCGTTCCTTAGCCGTGTGCGGTGCCCCCTGCCACCATATTCCACCTTGATCATATTGTAGCGGTGCTTAGGCGAAGCCCTGCGACGGTAGAACATCAAGATCGTCACCACGCCGTCGTGCTGACGGAACTCTTCCCCGACGCTTTGCTGGATCGGAGCCCGGGGATCGTCATCGAGCTGTACATGTGCTAAGAACTCGGAGGTGCCGGAGTAACGGTGCTTGGATCGGTCGGATCGGGAAGACGTACGACTACTTCCTCTATGTTGTGTGATCGCTTCCGTAGTCGGTCTGCGTGGGTACGTTGAAAACACTCTCCCCTCTCGTTGCTGTGCATCACCATGATCTTGCGTGTGCGTAGGAATTTTTTTGAAATTACTGTGTACCCCAACACTGGTCAGGTATTTCTTGAGATCCTAGAATGCCTTGTTGGCTTCTTCAGTCCACTCGAAGGGCCCCTTTTTCTTCATTAGCTGGAAGAAGGGTAGCGCTCGCTCCCCCAACTTGGAGATGAAGCGCCCTAGCGCGGTCACGTGCCCCGTGAGCTTCTGCATTTCTCTGAGGGTCTTTGGCGGGCTCATGTCTTTCACTGCCTTGACCTTCTCCGGGTTAGCCTCAATGCCTCGGTGAGACACGAGGAAACCCAAGAGCTTGCCCGAGGGGACTCCGAACACACATTTCTCTGGATTGAGCCGTAGGTTCATTGCGTTGAGGCTCGCGAAGGTTTACTCCAGGTCTTGTATCAAGGTCCTGGCCTCCCGAGATTTTACCACGATGTCATCGACATAAGCTTCAACATTCTTCTCGAGCTGCGGGCCCAAGGTGATATGCATCAGCCGCTGAAAGGTCGCCCCTGCGTTACGCAGCCCGAATGGCATGCAGGTGTAGCAGTACACCCCACACGGGGTTAGGAAGGCTGTCTTCTCGACGTCTTCAACCGCCATCTTGATCTGGTGATACCCAGAGAAGGCATCCAGGAAGCATAGCAGGTCGCATTCCGCAGTGGAATCGACGATCTGGTCAATGCGGGGGAGCGGGAACGAATCTTGCAGGCACGCTTTGTTGAGGTTGGTGAAGTCGACACACATGCGTTCCTTCCCTCCCTTCTTTGGCACAACGACAGGGTTGGCCAACCAATCTGGGTATCGGACCTCGCGAATGACCCCAGCGGCCTCTAATTTGCGGGTCTCTTGGATGATGAAGGCCTGCTTTTCTGTGGACTGCCGCCTGGCCTTCTGCTTCACAGGGCGCACGTTGGGGCACACGTTGAGGTGATGCTCGACTACACTCCTGGGGATCCCTGCCAAATGGTCTGGCTCCCAAGCGAATACCTTCTTGTTTGCGCGTAGGAACCCGACCAGGGCCTCGTCTTGCTCGGGTTTGAGGTGGGCGCCTATGGTGAAAGTGGTGTTGGTGGATCCGTCCTCATCGACGGGTATCTGCTTGGTTTCTGCCTTGTCTTGGGTGAACAACTGTTTCTTCTTGGCGGGCGCAGCCTCCTTGGGCTCGGGGGCCTCCAAGCGGCGGGCTGTGCCGACGCCGCTGTCTTGAAGACGAGCTTGAGCACCCGCAGAGCGTCCCCAGTGTCCCCGTGCACGGTGAGGACACCGCTGCTCCCGGGCATCTTCATGAGGTTGTACGCCGGGTGTGTCGCGGCCATGAACTGGGCCAGTGCTGGGTAGCCGAGGATGGCGTTGTAGGGGAGGCCGATGGGTGCGATGTCGAAGTCGACCAGCTCCGTGCGGAAGTTGTCGTAGATGCCGAAGGTCACTGGGAGCCGGATCTGTCCCAAGGAGCCGGACGACCTGCCCCCAACGCCTGAGAAGGGCCGGCTGGGCTGCAGCCGTTCCAGGGGTATGCGGAGGAGGTTGAAGGCCTCGACTGAGAGCACGCTGAGGCCTGCCCCGCCATCGATGAGAGTTCTGGTGACGGCCACCTGGCAGATGGTGGGGGTGCACAGCATGGGGAGCGCGCCCGAGCAGGCCGAGTTGGAGGGGTGGTCCTCCGAGCTGAAGCTCAGGCCGGTCTCGGGCGCCGCCCGATCCAGGGGAGCCCCCTGCCGCGTGGAAGCGGCGCTGACCAGCGGATGAACGGCTTGACGTGGTAACTTGTAGGCGGCGCCTGCGAGCCGCCCAAGAGGGTCGTGACGACTGGGGGTGCCGGTGCAGCGCGATAGGCGGGGGAGAGGTTGCGGGGCTCCATGGGCGCGCGGAGCGCGCGGAACGAAGAACCAGCTGGGGCGAGCGAGGGAGTTGCGGTGCGGCCGTCTTGGCGCACAGATGGGTGCTGAGACGATGCTTGCTGCTCGTCCCCCGCCGGGCCGGTGGCAGCGTTGACGGCAGGTGACGGGGAACGGCGAGGACGCCTGTCGACAGGGGCCGTCTGAGCGACGCGGGAAGCGAGGGCGGCTCAGCGCTCCGCGCGGGCCCGACGAGCGTCAGATATGAGCGCGATGGTCGGAGGAGAACGGGGTGACGGAACACAAGTTCCTGCGCACCCCTACCTGGCGCGCCAAATGTCGGATTTCGGGTTCCAGCAGACCCTTGAGGTTCGAACACTGGGGTGCGCGCGGAGATTTCGCCTCCTACCTACCTGCACCCCTCCGCCATGCTAGGATCTAAACTAAGGAAAGAACAACACAAGAGACACAGGGTTTATACTGGTTCGGGCCACCGTTGTGGTGTAATACCCTACTCCAGTGTGTGGTGTGGTGGATTGCCTCTTGGGCTGATGATGATGAACAATACAGGGAAGAACAGCCTCGCGAGGGTCTGTTCTTGGCTGAGGCGATAAACTGTTGGGAGGAGTTCAGCCACCTCTCTCTCTCTCTCTGCTCTCCTCCGACCGACTCCCTTGCTGTGTGGGTCGCTGGTCCTATTTATAGAGGCCCTGTTCCTCTTCCCAAATATTGAGCGGGAAGGGAGCCAACAATGGCGGGCTAATTTGAAGGGGGACAGCAAGTATCAGCTATCCTGACAAAAGTAGTCTTCGCCTGCACAAAGCTCTGGTGATGACGCCGTCTTGGGCTCCACGTTGACCTCCGTCTTGTAGTCCTCCTGGTCTTGGTCTCGTTGCACCGAAATGGCAACCTTTGCCTGATGCCTCGGTACTCCGCGGCTGCGCTTGCCCCGTTTGCACCAAAGAGGGAAGGAGGACGTTGCGCGGGCTGGCACCCGCCTGGCGCCTTGAGTTGTCATGGCTTGCGTCATGGGCACCTCGTGAGGTACCCCGCCTTGATCTCTTCGCCTCCTCGTGAGCCAGCCTGACGAGGCCGTGCCTGAGGAAGTTTCGCGTCGTCCGCCCCGCAAGGCTTGGCCCCTCGCGAGGGTCTTGGATTTGTGTTGGTGAAGATGGGCCGTGCTAGGCCCCCTTTTGAGCCACGCCGCAGGCCGCAGGCAGGCAAATCTGGGGACCCCCGAACGCCGACATGTTTACCTGATCCTGGTGCATCAAAGAGGAATGCAGGGACTGTCGATTGGTCAGTTGTACATTAGCATATTCATGACTTGGTGGCTGCACAAGAATAGTTAAATAAGTATTAGTGAATGGAGATTGGACACATGTAAAACGGAAAGATTAATACACCATACCAGATTGTTCTCCCCAAAGTTCCAATCTCCACCTGGTGCAGATGTGTCTTCCCCAGCAGATGACCTTAAGGAAATGACAAGAAAAAGAAGACAACAAATGTTATCTGGCATAATAAGTAGTGGAGAATAAGTAAAATATGCAATTAAATTGACAAATATATATAATTGATTCTTAGAAGTTGTACAAACACAGTCAAACTTAATATGGGTATATAACGTATATTAGGTTCACATACAGAGAAATCGCCATGGATTAAGGAAAATAAAAATAAGAAGTTAGGTGGTACGAATCCTTCAAAACAAGGAAGAAAGAAGGTACCTTAATGTCGAATTCTTGGTGACATTCTCAGAGTGGCTTGTCGACGTGGCTGGAAAAAACCTTGCAACATTATTAAAAACATCAACAAAACTCAAAAGGTCAATGCAGTTATCATAAAGGATTTCAGCAGCAGCTGCACAGCTAATTTAGCACATTATTTCCAAAGTGCAGTCCGGGCCCTGTTTGGATGCCGAGTATATTTGGAGTTCTTTTAGAAACGGGCGGCCGGCTTGTTACTCACAAGTGTATATTTTTTTGTTAGCTAGTGAATGTTTTTTGTTAGCATTAAATACGTACAGACTAGTCTGAGAAACAGATTCACGCACATTTATTTTAATCTTTCAAATTTTTAAAAAGTCATATCTTTTAAACCACGCGTCGGAATTCAGATCCGTTTTCATTGTTGGATTCATCGTGACGAGATCTTCGAAACTAAATCCCGCATGGGTATGCTTCGACGAAATTTTTTTGATACCAACTTTGATGCTATATGGTGCAACTAAAGTACTGCACTGTGCAACTTTAGTACTTGCAACTTTTTTTTAAACCAACTTTAGTACTACATGGTTTGTAATTTAGTCTAGTTGCACACACATTGATGTTTAGTTGGCTTATAATGTAGTCTTGTTGCACACACATTGATGTTTAGTTGCCAGAAGGACTAGTTGCATACACATATGCTCAGTTGGCTTGTAATTTAGTCTAGTTGCACATATATTGATGTTTAGTTGACAGGACACTAGTTGCACACATATATGCGCAATTGACGCGGCAATGTAGTCTAGTTGCACACACATTGATATTTAGTTGGTAGGACTAGTTACACACATATATGCTCAGTTGGCGAGGCAATATAGTTTAGTTGCACACACATCGATATTTAGTTGGCAGGACTATTGGCACACACATATGCTCAGTTGGCGCGGCAATGTAGTCTAGTTGCACACACATTGATGTTTAGTTGGCAGAAGGACTATTGGCATACACACATATGCTCAGTTGGCGTGGCATATACTTTAGTTGCACACACATTGATGTTTAATTGGCAGGAAAACTAGTTCGTCGAAACTCCCCCATGTGGGATCTACTTTTAAAAAGCACGCCGCAAGGGTTTCAGTAGTGAAAATGGATCTGAATTTCGACACACGGATTGAAAGTTATGACTTTTTAAAATTTTAAAATCACAAAATAAATATGAACAAACACATGCACATGCATATACATGCACATGAGAAGATGCATATGCACGCAGCACGAAAAAAGACTACTAGATGACTATTCTAATTAAAAAGAAAGAGACAAGAAATTACATAAAATGACGGCCGCTCGCTACGCATCCCAGGCGGTCGTGCGCTGGCTAGACACGTCCAAAAATAATGTAGTCGGATAAACCGTGCTATTCCCCTAAATGTGCTTTTTGGAGACAAAATATATTTCTAGACCTTCTATAGCAGTGTAACAGCTTGTGTTAGAATAAATCCGAGGCATACCGTCAATCATCCGAGAACCAAACAATCATACGAGCACGACACCGAGATTTGTTAACGAGGTTCACCGATGTGGCTACATCCCCGGGGCCTCACTATGGGCGCTCCTTCCCATGACACCGCTACAATACCGCACCCCGGCCACCCGGGCGCCGGCACACGCCGCCGGCTCCCCCGCGTGCCTGTGCTATTATGTTGGCATATGTTGTATCGTGTGTCTAGCCTCGCCATATATAAGAGGCCTAGGACACAAGAGTCCTACTTGGACACGACTCCATATCCTATCTAAACACAACACAACTACAAGTCCAACTGTAACCTACCTTGTACACAATATTGGACACAACTCCAACAACTTGCTCTTCGCACATGGCTACTGAGCATTTACCAGATAGCGGGTTTATCAGAGGTGTATCCTCTCGTAAAGTTATACTTCGTACTAGGAAAAGAGTTTCACTTAATTCACACTTTTTCTTTACGGGGTATTTTTGAACTATTATAAGTTAGTCCCTAGAGCGCTTTTTTTGCGTAAAAGAGAACTAGCTCACTCTTTCCTTGTTTGCTACTACTTTAATTTACATGGTTCATTCAATTTTTCATGACACAGTGTATAAGCAAACGATCTAAAAAGAATAGATGGAAACGGCATAATCACAATTGGATACAGAACCAAATAGATGGGCAAACCTAGTGGTGAGAAGATTATCCATGTGAGATGCACAAAAGCATATCCTGATGTCAGTTGCTCAATAAGTACCTGGATTTGTATTCAGATAACAGGAGAATGTAGAGGGAAGTAAGGCTGGTCGGATATAGCTATATCCCAAGGCAGAATATGCTTGAATTAGTTTCACCATCTTCTCTCCAAGGTCAACACCAACAATCCAAGTGTTGTCATCATCAAATCTCACCTTGGATGTTAGGTACACAACGTTTTCACCAAGAATGCCAAAGGTCAGGCAAGATGTTGACAGGTTCCTCAGTATAAATTCCTGAGCACAAGCGTCCAACATCTGAGGCAACATATACTGGATTGGTACATCCACTGAGATGTCACCAACATGAACAATTTGCGCCTTGAGCCAAAAGTCCCATGAACTAAACCTATAACATGTCCGGATCTTCCAACCATCAGGGACCACAATAGGTTCCTTATGCACTGTATCACCACGGATGAGCTCCGAATCATGGGTTACCTCTCCACAAGATCCAGGGTTGCCTCTCCACGACCACAAGGTGAGCTCCGGTGTCCTTTTGTCTCTGAGGAATTAGGAAAGGTGACCTCCAGTGTTAATCTCGAGCTCGTCGCCTCCGGTGTTTCTAATCTCGTCGGGCGGCGCTTCACTTGAGCAACGAAAGGCTGGCTCCGACCGTGGTCAAACTTGATCGCTGGTTCAGAGAACCTCCTAGTATTTGACTTCTTTTTTTAAGGGTTTTTGACTTTTTTTTAGGCATCCTATTTGACGCTCTTTGCGTCAAATACGAGCCTGCCGCACAGGGGTTCGTCGGTGGGTAGACCGGCCCATGCACGAGCAGCAGCCAGGCCGAAGAAACCCGAACGTAATGTCGAGAGCGGTGCACTTTATCGAGCAGGTCTACTGTAGCAACTGGTGTACTGTACTGTAACTGTATCCCACAACATGTGGAATTAGATCAATAAAGCTTGGTTTAACCCCTAAAAAAACTGATGTACTGTACCAATTGGTTTTCTGGTCAGTTTTTTCTCCTGAACATTTATTAAAATACAAACAATTTTTTAAAACTTGAACATCATTTGGAATTATGATTTTTTTACGAATTGAACATTTATTGGAATTACGAAGAACTTTTAAAGTCCATTTTTTTGAAGATTTTGAACATTTTTTGAAGTTTGTAAATAAAAAAATAAAGAAGAGACAGGAAAAAAGAGAAGAAGAAACAACGAAAAAACTAAAAAAACAAAATCAAAGACGGTCCAAAACCTTCTAGCAGGTTCTCAAAACCGGGATGCTCGCATGTAGAGAAAATCAAGTGAGCTGGCCCTCGTCCCCTGTGCGATTCGGTGACAATGTCCCGCAACGAGCGACACATAGGATTCGTGTTGGTTCAACTCGGTAGACTTGGAGGAACTTCACAAAGAGTGGTGTTTTGGCACATGGGAGCATGTACTCCTGGTTTTTAAAATATTTTGAAATATAAAAAAATTCCGAACAAAAATTTGGCACGTACATCTTGATTTTGTACATGCTCACAAAGTCGTTTTGCGAAAAACCGACAACTTATGTGTCGTATGTGAAAAAGACAAAATCCAGTGTAAAAAATGCTTTTCACAAGACAACCTCTTGTCTTTTTTAGACAAGCTACAAAAATATCGGTTTTCTCCGAAACTTGACGTGCACACATATAATGTCGAGATGTATGCGCCAAATTTTTGTTTGGAATTTTTTCACACTTTGAAATATATATTTTCGCGTGCAGGAGCGCGCGCTCCCGGGAGCATCAACGGATTTCTGGAACTTCACATAGACAATTTGCTTTCAGCCCTCTCTTCGGATGCACATTTTTGTTCATACATTTTTTTAGAACGCACTTTCGCCAGACAAAGATCACGGTTGCGGTTGCTCAAGGAGGCGGGACGCCAATTCGTTTTTTTCATCTGTACGTTTGTAAGCGCAAAAAATAAAATTTCATTCTAAGACCGCATCGACGGGATCACGTTGCTTCCTCCCAGTCGCACGTGGAATCATTGCGGATTACTTCGCCCATGTCTTGGGCACGCTTGCCTAGCGCCGCCATTCTCTCGACCTCGAGGAGCTTGCACTGTCATCTGTGGACCTCTCTGCCCCGGACCTCCCGTTCAATGAAGAAGAGGCATCGGCCATTATATATCCCCGCTCAATCGAGCGCCCGACCCCGATGGATTCTCCGCCATGTTTCACCAAGTGTGACGGGCTACGATCAAGGAGAATGTGTTGATCGTGGTTCACCAGATTTACCATCCAGATGGTAGCTCGTTGCACCTTCTCAATCACGCATACATCACCATCCTCCCTAAGAAGGATTCAACTACGGATTGATACGTCCATTTTGCATCATGTTTTTTGGAGTAATATTTATAATATTTTTATCCACAATAATGCTTTTTGGAGTAATAATGCCTTTTCTCTCATAATTTGCAAGGAACACATCAAGAGAGAGAATTCCGGCAGCTGGAAATCTGGACCTGGAAAAGCTATGTCAGGCCACCTATTCTGCACAACTCCAAATGAGTTGAAACTTCATGGAGAATTTTTATGGATTATTTAAGAAATATTGGAGCCAATAAACACCAGAGGGGGGCCACCAGGTGGGCATAACCCACCTGGGTGCGCCAGGCCCCCCTAGCGCACCCTGGTGGGTTGTGGCCTCCTCGGCCCACCTCCGGTGCCCATCTTTTGATATATAAGTCATTTTTACCTAGAAAAAAAGAAAAACTTTCGGGACGAAGCGCCGCTACCTCGAGGCGGAACTTTGGCAGGAGCACTTTTGCCCTCCGGCGGAGCGATTCTGCCAGGGGAATTTCCCTCCCGGAGGGGAAATCATCATCATCATCATCACCAACAACTCTTCCATCTTGGGGAGGGCAATCTCCATCAACATCTTCACCAGCACCATCTCATCTCAAACCCTAGTTCATCTCTTGTATTCAATCTTGTTACCGGAACTACAGATTGTTGCTAGGGGGTGACTAGTAGCGTTGATTACATCTTGTAGTTGATTACTATATGGTTTATTGGGTGGAAGATTATATGTTCAGATCCATTATGCATATTAATACCCCTCTGATCTTGAGCATGATTATTATTTGTGACTAGTTACTTTTGTTCTTGAGGTCATGGAAGAAATCATGTGAATTTGATATGTGTTCGATATTTTGATAGTATGTATGTTGTGATTCCCTTAGTGGTGTCATGTGAAGATCGACTACATGACACTTCACCATATTTGGGCCTAAGGGAATGCATTGTGGAGTAGCAATTAGATGGTGGGCTGCGAGGGTGATAGAAGCTTAAACCCCAGTTTATGCGCTATTTCGTAAGGGACCGATTGGATCCAAAAGTTTAATGCTATGGTTAGAATTTATTCTTAATACTTTTATCGTAGTTGCAGATGCTTGCGGGAGGGTTAATCATAAGTAGGAGGTTTGTTCAAGTGAGAACAGAACCTAAGCACCGGTCCACCCACATATCAAATTATCAAAGTAGTGAACACAAATCAAACCAACATGATGAAAGTGACTAGATGAAATTCCCATGTACCCTCAAGAACGCTTTGCTTATTATGAGAGACCGTTTTGGCCTGTCTTTGCCTCAAAAGAATTGGGCTACCTTACTGCATACTTGTTACTATTATCGTTACTCGCTCGTTACAAATTATCTTGCTATCAAACTACTTGCTACTTACAATTTCAGCACTTGTAGACATCACCTTACTGAAAACTACTTGTCATTTCCTTCTGCTCCTCGTTGGGTTTGACACTCTTACTTATCGAAAAAGAGCTACAATTGATCCCCTATACTTGTGGGTCATCAAGGCTATTTTTTGGCGCCGTTGTCGGGGAGTGAAGCGCCTTTTGGTAAGTGGAATTCAGTAAGAAAACATTTATATAGTGTGCTGAAATTTATTGTCACTTGTTACTATGAAAAACAATCCTTTGAGGGGTTTATTCGGGGTATCTTCACCTCCTCCAGAACCACAATTAGCTACCCCTCAACCTACTGCACCTACTGAAAATATTGAATATGAAATTCCTTCGGGTATGATAGAACAACTGATAGATAATCCTTATGCAGGAGATGGAACCGAACATCCTGATATGCACTTGATATATGTGGAACAAATTTGTGGATTGTTTAAGCTTGCAGGTTTACCCGGAGATGAGGTGATGAGAAAGGTTTTCCCTTTATCTTTGAAGGGAAAGGCATTGGCATGGTATAGGCTATGCGATGATATTGGATCATGGAATTGGAATCGTTTAAAATTGGAGTTCCACCAAAATTTTATCCTATGCATCTAGTTCATCGTGATCGAAATTATATATACAATTTTTGGCCTCGTGAAGGAGAAAGTATCGCTCTAGCTTGGGGGAGGCTTAAGTCAATGTTATATTCATGCCCCAAGCATGAGCTCTCAAGAGAAATTATTATCCAGAATTTTTATGCTTGGCTTTCTCGTAATGATCAAACCATGCTTGATACTTCTTGTGCTGGTTCTTTTATGAAGAAGACTATTGAATTCTGGTGGGATCTTTTGGAAAGAATTAAACGCAACTCTGAAGATTGGGAACTCGGGGAAGGTAAAAAGTCAGGTATTAAACTTAAGTATGATTGTGTTAAATATTTTATGGATACTGATGCTTTTCAAAAGTTTAGCACTAAATATGGACTTGACTCTGAGATAGTAGCTTCCTTTTGTGAATCATTTGCTACTCATGTTGAACTCCCTAAAGAGAAGTGGTTTAAATATCACCCACTTATTAAAGAAGAAATTAAAGAACCAGTACCGGTTAAAGAAGAAACTATACTTTATAATATTGATCCAGCTGTTCCTTCTGCTTATATTGAGAAACCCCCTTTTCCTATTAGGATAAAGGAACATGCTAAAGTTTCAACTGTGGTTAACAAAAGCTATGTTAGAACACCTAAACCTGATGAACAAATTAGGGTAGAACCTAATGTTGCTATGGTTAAAGATCTCTTGGAGGAAGACATAGATGGGCATGTTATTTACTTCTGTGCAGAAGCTGCTAGAATTGCTAAACCTGAAAAAGGGATAAAAATAGACCAGTTGTTGGCCTGCCTGTCATTTCAGTTAAAATAGGCGATCACTGTTATCATGGTTTATGTGACGTGGGTGCTAGTGTGAGTGCTATCCCTTACACTTTGTATCAAGAAATTAGGAAAGACATAGCACCTACAGAGTTAGAAGACATAGATGTTACTATTAAACTTGCAAATAGAGAGACCATACCACCTTGTGGGATTATTAGAGATGTTAAAGTCTTGTGTGGGAAAATAAAATATCCTACTGATTTCCTTGTTCTTGGTTCCCCACAAGATGACTTCTGTCCCATTATCTTTGGTAGACCTTTCTTGAACACAGTTAATGCTAAGATAGATTGTAAGAAACAAACTGTGGGTGTTAGCTTTGGTGATGAGTCTCATAAGTTTAATTTTTCCAAGTTTAGTAGAAATCATCATGAAAAAGAATTGCCTAGTAAGGATGAATTAATTGGTCTTCCTTCTATTGCTATGCCGCCTACTGATCCTTTAGAACACTATTTGCTAGACCATGAAAATGATTTACATATGCATGAAAGAAATGAAATAGATAAGGTTTTCTTTGAACAACGTCCTCTGCTTAAACACAATTTTCCTATTGAAACTCTAGGAGGTCCTCCTCCACCTAAAGGTGATCCTGTGTTTGAATTAAAACAATTGCCAGACACTTTGAAATATGCTTATCTTGATGAAAAGAAGATATATCCTGTTATTATTAGTGCTAACCTTTCAGAACATGATGAAGAAAGATTATTGAAAGTACTAAGGAAGCACCAGGCTGCTATTGGATATACTCTTGACGATTTAAATAGCATTAGTCCCACTCTATGTCAGCACAAAATTAATATGGAAGCTGATGCTAAACCAGTTGTTGATCACCAACGTCAGTTGAATCTGAAGATGAAAGAGGTGGTAAGAACGGAAATATTAAAACTCCTGGAAGCAGGTATAATCTATCATATAGCTGATAGTAGATGGGTAAGTCTTGTTCATTGTGTCCCTAAGAAAGGAGGTATTACTATTGTTCCTAATGATAAGAATGAACTAATTCCACAAAGAATTGTTACAGGCTATAGAATGGTAATTGATTTTAGTAAAATAAACAAAGCAAGTAGAAAAGATCATTACCATTTGCCTTTTATTGATCAAATGCTTGAAATATTATCTAAGCACATACACTTTTGCTTTCTAGATGGATATTCTGGCTTTTCACAAATACCTGTTTCTCAACCTGATCAAGAAAATACCACTTTTACTTGTCCATTTGGGACCTATGCTTATAGACGTATGCCTTTTGGTTTATGTAATGCACCTGCTACCTTTCAAAGATGTATGACTGCTATATTCTCTGAATTTTGTGAAAAGATTGTTGATGTTTTCATGGATGACTTTTCTGTTTATGGGAAGTCTTGTGATGATTGTTTAAGCAATCTTAAGCGAGTTTTGCATAGATGTGAACAAACAAATCTTGTCTTGAATTGGGAGAAGTGCCACTTTATGGTTAATGAAGGCATTGTCTTGGGTCATAAAATTTCTGAAAGAGGTATTGAAGTGGACCAAGCTAAGGTTGATGCAATTGAGAAAATTCCATGTCCTAAGGACATCAAAGGTATTCGTAGTTTCCTAGGTCATGTTGGTTTCTATAGGAGGTTTATTAAACCCTTCTCTAAAATTTCTAAACCTCTCACTAGTCTTTTGCAAAAGGATGTTCCTTTCGTTTTTGATGATGATTGTTTACAAGCCTTTGAAACACTCAAGAAAGCCTTAATATCTGCACCTATTGTTCAATCACCTGATTGGAACTTGCCTTTTGAAATTATGTGTGATGCTAGTAATTACGCTGTTGGTGCTGTTCTAGGACAAAGAGTTGATAAGAAATTGAATGTTATCCATTATGCTAGTAAAACTCTAGACAATGCTCAAAGAAATTATGCTACTACTGAAAAAGAATTCTTACAGTAGTATTTGCTTGTGATAAATTTAGACCTTATATTGTTGATTCTAAAGTAACTGTTCACACAAACCATGCTACTATTAAATATCTTATGGAAAAGAAAGATGCTAAACCTAGACTTATTCGCTGGGTTCTCTTGTTATAAGAATTTGATTTACATATCATTGATAGAAAAGGAGTTGAGAACCCCGTAGCTGATAATTTGTCTAGGCTTGAAAATGTGCTTGATGACCCACTTCCTATCGATGATAGTTTTCCCGACGAGTAGTTAGCTGCAATAAATGTTGCTAATGGTACTCCTTGGTATGTTGACTATGCTAATTACATTGTTGCTAAATATTGACCACCTAGCTTTACATACCAACAAAAGAAAAGGTTCTTCTATGATTTAAGATATTACTTTTGGGATGACCCACATATTTATAAAGAAGGAGTAGATGGTATTATTAGATGTTGTGTACCTGAGCATGAACAGGGACAAATCCTACGGAAATGTCATTCCGAGGCTTATGGAGGGCATCATGCTGGAGATAGAATTGCTCACAAGGTTTGCAATCTGGATTTTATTGGCCTACTCTCTTCAAGGATGCCCATAAGTTTGTCTCTTCTTGTGATGAATGTCAAAGAATAGGTAATATCGGTAAGAGTCAAGAAATGCCTATGAATTATTCACTTGCTATTTAGCCTTTTGATGTTTGGGGATTTGATTACATGGGACCTTTTCCTTCCTGTAATGGGTATACACATATTTTGGTTGCTATTGATTATGTTACTAAATGGGTAGAAGATATTCCAACCAGTAGTGCTGATCACAACACCTCTATTAAAATGCTTAAGGAAGTTATTTTCCCAAGGTTTGGAGTCCCTAGATATTTAATGACTGATGGAGGTTCACACTTTATTCATGGTGCATTTCGTAAAATGCTTGCTAAGTATGATGTTAACCATAGAATTGCATCACCCTATCATCCTCAGTCTAGTGGTCAAGTTGAACTTAGCAATAGAAAAATAAAATTTATTTTGCAAAAGACTATCAATAAGTCCAGGAAGAATAGGTCTAAGAAGTTAGATGATGCACTTTCGACCTATAGAACATCTTATAAAAATCATATGGGTATGTCTCCTTATAAAATGGTTTATGGAAAAGCTTGTCATTTACCTCTTGAGTTAGAACATAAAGCTTATTGGGTAGTTAAAGAACTCAATTATGATTTCAAACTTGCTGGTGAAAAGAGGTTATTTGATATAAGCTCATTAGATGAATGGAGAACCCAAGCTTATGAAAATGCAAAGTTATTCAAAGAAAAAGTTAAAAGATGGCATGACAAAAGAATCCAAAAGCGTGAGTTTAAAGTTGGAGAATATGTTCTTTTGTACAACTCTTGTTTTAGATTTTTTGCAGGGAAGCTCCTCTCGAAATGGGAAGGCCCATATGTCATCGAGTACCGGGCTGGAGCCATCAAAATAAATAACTTCGAAGGTACTAACCCGAAGATTGTCAACGGGCAATGAATAAAGCTTTATATCTTAGGTACGCCTATTAATGTTGAAAGCAATATTGTCCAAACTTTGACTCCGGAGGAGCACATAAAAGAATCCTTCTGAAACACTCTAGAATCATCAAAATAAGGAGATACATGGTATGGTAAGTAAATGGACTCCGAAAAATCTGCAAAAATATTTTTCATCAGTTTTGTAATATTTTTAAAAAATTGGAAATAAAGAAACTTCCAGGAAGCGTACCCTGGTGGGTACAAGACACCAGGGCGCGCCAGGCTTGCCTGGCGCGCCAAGGTGGGTTGTGCCCACCTGGGACACCTCCCGTACTACGTTTTTCTACCGTATACTTGCCCTGCAAGATAAAAAATCTATATATACTCACCTAACCTGTTAACCACCGTATCACGGAGAAATCCTCCGTTCTCTTTTCTTGATGTTTTTTGTCAGATCTGTTGGGCCACTGCCATGGAAATTCGAGGACAAGATCTCTCCCTCACCACCATCATTATCTTCTTCACCACCAAAAGAGAATTGAGTATCGGGTATGGTCACTCCCCTTGGCTTCCGCCAAGCTTGGGGGAGGTGCCCAGGTATCGTATCATCCCACTATCTTTTTGCTTTTACTTATCTTAGTTCAATCTTTTGCTTTAGATGAAATAAAGTTTAGTTCGATCCTTTCTTATTTGAAAGTTTGCTTAGTGATCTATCCTTGTAATCGTGTGCAAGTTATATAATAAAGTTTAGTATGAGTTTTGCTTTCTTTACTTTCATGTTGCAAATAAAGAAAAGAAATAAGAAAGAAAGAAAAAGAGAAAGGAAATAAATGAAGAAAGGAAATAAATAATGAAAAGATTATATACTAATCCTATGGTAGGTGATGGCACCACATAAGGAAAAGTATAAGTAGAAAATTTTATTAGAGATTGACAAACATAGCATTAGTCAATGATGCAACTCATGAAAGAATTAATAAGGGAAGAGAAGGTTCACATATAGATATACTATCCTAGAAATCTTTTGTGATTGTGAGCCCTCATCAAAATATTATATGCCAAAATTGTTGACGTTGGACAAGGAAGACAACTTAATGGTTTATGTTTGTTTATATTCACATAGAAGTCATATTGTCATAGATCCTTTAACATGTGATGCTTGCCCCTATCTTTGCTAGACAAAAATTCCGCACTAAGTAGAGATACTACTTGTGCATCCAAAAACCCTTAAACCCAAATCTTTTTCAAGTGTCCACCATACCTACCTAGGGATTGAGCAAGATCCCTCAAGTAAGTTGTCATCGGTGCAAAAAAGCAATAAAATTGCTTTTAAAAGTGTGAGATCATTTAGTGTAAGAGAAAATTGAGCGTTGTACAAACTTGGATGACAAAGAATAAAAGCAACAGACTGCATAATAAAGGTTGTCATCTTAAGAGGCAATACAACATGACGTTCTCTTGCACCAAGGGATTGAGCATACAAACAAAGATGTGCATGGCAACCTCTGCTTCCCTCTGCGAAGGGCCTATCTTTTACTTTTATGCGAAGAGTCAAAGTTTTTCCCTCTATTCCTTTTATTTTTCTCTTCTGGCAAACATCTTGTGGTGAGGAAAGATCTAGGCACATATGTCCAGTTGAATATAGATAGCATGAGTTATTATTGTTGACATCACCCTTGAGGTGAGTATGTTCGGAGGCAAAATCATAAGCCCCTATCTTTCTATGTGTCCGGTTGAAACATTTTGCTCATGGGTACGAGGTGAGTGTTAGCAATCATAGAAGACTATATGATGGTTGAGTATGTGGACTTGCCTAAAGGCTCCGACACGTGACCCTTCCTGAAAAGATGATGAATTGAAGTTGCAAAGTTGACTGAGAACATAGTTTGTTGGTTTCTAATAGAGTTTTTGCTTTATACTTCGATTGTGTGATGAACTATTACTTATTCATGAGAAGTATATGATAAAAGTTCTATGATGAAAGTCCTATGTTTAATTTTGTTGTTGTTATAATAATCAACATGATGCTTCTATGTCCGTATTTTGTTTTTATCGACACCTCTCTCTCAAAGCATGTGGACATGTTTTCTTGATTTCGGTTTTTGCTTGAGGACAAGCGAGGTATAAGCTTGGGGAGTTGATACGTCCATTTTCATCATGTTTTCTTACTGTTATTTATAATGTTTTATCCACAATAATGCTTTTTGGAGCAATTCTAATGCCTTTTCTCTCATAATTTGCAAGGAACACACCAAGAGGGAGAATTTCGGCAGTTGGAAATCTGGACCTGGAAAAGCTACACCAGGCCACCTACTCTGCACAACTCCAAATGAGCTAAAACTTCACAGAGAATTTTTATGGATTATTTAAGAAATATTGGAGCCAATAAACACCAGAGGGGGGCCACCAGGTGGGCACAACCCACCTGGGCGGGCCAGATCCCCCTGGCGCGCCCTGGTGGGTTGTGGCCTCCTCGGCCCACCTCTGGTGCCCATGTTTTGATATATAAGTCATTTTGACCTAGAAAAAAAATAAGAGGAAGACTTTCGGGGTGAAGTGCCGCCGCCTCGAGGCGGAACTTGGGCAGGAGCACTTTTGCCCTTCGACGGAGCGATTCTGTCGGGGGAACTTCCCTCCCGGAGGGGGAAATCATCGTCATCATCATCACCAACAACTCTCCCATCTTGAGGAGGGCAATCTCCATCAACATCTTCACCAGCACCATCTCGTCTCAAACCCTAGTTCATCTCTTGTACTCAATCTTGTTAAGGGAACTACACATTGTTGCTAGGGGGTGACTAGTAGTGTTGATTACATCTTGTAGTTGATTACTATATGGTTTATTGGGTGAAAGATTATATGTTCAGATCGATTATGAATATTAATACCCCGCTTATCTTGAGCATGATTATTATTTGTGAGTAGTTACTTTTGTTCTTGAGGTCACGGGAGAAATCATGTTGCAAGAAATCATGTGAATTTGATATGTGTTCGATAGTTTGATAGTATGTATGTTGTGATTCCCTTAGCGGTGTCATGTGAACGTCGACTACATGACACTTCACCATATTTGGGCCTAAGGGAATGCATTGTGGAGTATCAATTAGATGGTGGGTTGCGAGGGTGATAGAAGCTTAAACCCCAGTTTATGCGCTATTTCGTAGGGGACCGATTGGATCCAAAAGTTTAATGCTATGGTTAGAATTTATTCTTAATACTTTTCT